>NC_061525.1:13230000-13240000 GCF_022379125.1 Scophthalmus maximus
GTTCCTGGCGGCGATGTTACGCACTAAAAGAATACCCTCCTCCGTTTTGTCTGATTTCATACCTTTCTTTAGTATATTATATGATGTGCTCTACACTGTAATTCAGCACCCAACACTCCTGACAGACGCTCAGCTTAAATCCAAGATACAATGGTTCTGCTATTGAGAAAGCAAAGCCACCACTGCACCTTTTTGTTTTCAAAATCTGATGCATCTATAACTTCAATAACAATTTGTTAAGAATCAGATCAAATTAATTTTGACTCATTGCTGTTGAATTACAATCAGGTGTACGTGAGTATACATTTATGTGAAATGTATGAGTTGGACTGAATGGTGTGAGTTGTTCATGAGCTGCGATTCACGTTTGTTCGACTACGAGCTAGTGCTCTAGTGGATTTCTCTACACCAGCTTGGGTCAGTGCCACATGGCGAAGCGTTGATACAACTGTCGCACTGTAAGTCAGCCACACAGTTAGAGGTCTGTAAGCTCCCCACCCAGCAACCTGTACAGGATAACACACTTCTGCTGTAGGATTTGGAGTTTTGGACTTCCAGAATTTTAACTGAAAAGCTTCACCTGAAATGTTAAACACAGTTTGTTAGTTTTCCACAACTTTTGTGGCACTGTTACAAGATATCAGCAACACATTGGGTGGTGCCACTGTACATTGTGCTCCTCAAACAGAGTCCAGACATATCTCTGAAGTCTTGCCATGCAATGGCCTTTGGACCAGTGGAGTTTGCGCCGAGTCAGTGAAACAGAAGTGGCTGATCAGCACTACACCACTGGTTTGGATGATCACAGGGTCTTTCCTCGTCTGCGCCTTAAACAGATAACTATCTGTCTTTTGTCGGTATAATTGTATTGGAGCTTTCCCTAATCATACAGTAAATGAGGTGATCACCAAAGAGACTGACTCTACATTTGCTTCTTATTTTTCAGAAGCCTCGTCATTCACCTCTGTCTTATTTATCTGTTCCGTCTGGGCCAATAATTGATCAACAGCAATACAGAGCAGATGTATGAACCATGATATGTCATTATGTATGTTACATAATAATCATTTAAGATGTTTGTAATTTCATCATTGGCTGCGCTGTCCAACACTTAATGGTACTTAATAGTATAAGTGTTTCAGATGTTGTCTGATTCTGGCATGAAATCATTTTGTTGAGCTTTATGAGCGGAACAAAATAAAATGTGAAATATTGAACTAGTTGTTTTTGTTTTTTTGTTTTTTTTACTGTTGACGCTTCCATGGAGATTTTATCTTGTCACACTGTAGAGGACATGATATCATGATAAGACTGGAGAGATGGTGTATGGGTGCCACGTTTAATGTCAAAGGTTATTAGAGTATGAATAGGTGATTTGACAGCTTATTACACAGAACCCTATGGGAAGGCTTTCAAAAAATACTCAACCGGTGATGGTGGATGTTCCTTGTTAAATATACTCACTGTACAATTGAATATAGCATGCTCACTATTTCTTTATGAGTGCCAAATATGAATTATTATTATTTGATACTATAAAGTTGGCTCTAACGAATCCATAATGCAGCATTAAAGGTAGTGAACACTTGATGACCATATCTAACCATCATCATGGTCAAGACAGAAAAAAGTTTAAGTATGGAGTGGTGACCTGAGAAGTTTTTCAATTTTGCCACATGATTTATTATATAAACCCACCTTCAAATGGTAAATAAGCTAACACCTTCAGCCTGTAGTCTCAAATGAAAAAAATACACTTTTTAAAAGTTAGGAAAGAGTTAAAGACTTAAAAGATTCAGCCCCAGAGGTTTTGTCGGCACCAAGACTTCTAACTACGCAGGATCAGATGATTATAATTGCCCAAAATAGGCTTTTCCTCCTATTCATAGCTATGTGTCTACACCACAGTATGCAACAATGGGCCGAGGATGACAGTTAGCTAGGTATCTTGTACTTGTTTGGAAGCACTAATGATAGGGTAGACAGCTAAGAGGGAGTTTGTGTCGTCTGGCAGACTGCAGATGAGTACGTTGTCCGGCCTCAGAGTGGGTGAAACTAATTTAGGAGTGGTGCGAAGTGGTCTAATTATGATTGTCAGGGTGGCTCCACTTTCCACCAATATTTCAGTCAGAAACTATCGTGTCTCAGCAAGGCAGCCATCTTGTGAAATGTCCTCTGATTTAGCATTGTGGCATGTGTGTTTGACTGTAATGTCTACCTGTCTGCTACAAGGTTATTGTCTGGGGTAGAAATTTGGAGCTGTCAGCCATTAAACTAACAGACATCATGGTGAGGCCTACACGTCTATCGAATTTCACTGTGAGATTCTTTGTCCATGTGCAAGTCTCTCTCCACTAATTTAGACTGCTTTGTTTTATCCAAACACCAAAACTGCCTCTGAAGTAGAAAGGCAAATAAATAATGTATTTTTTATATATTATAGGCAACATATTAAACTCAGAGTAAACTAAACCTATATGGGTATTTGTTTGAGCAAATGTTAACCTAAAATATGTCAATGAGCCAACACCATCAAACCCTTTAATACGTTGGCGCTTGGATGGATCATTCAGTGGTAATCTAAATGTATTCAATGGAACCATTTCATGGTCAATGGGTGGACTGAATCAAAAGCAACGTCAAGATAACCTTGGCGGTTCCACTGTGGCTTATACTGGCCAATAGAGCTGCTCGGTTTCTCCCCAGGCCTTGAAATCTGGAGCTCTAATATCTGTCTTTAGTTTAAAGAAGAAAGCTATTGTACAGACACTGAGGTCAAAACATGGGCAGCTGTAGCTCAGGAGGTTGAGGCGGTCGTCCACAAACCTGAAGGTCGACGGCTTGACCCCAGCTTCCCCTAGTCTGCATGTGGGTGTGTCCTTGGGCAAGACACTAAAAGGGGCAGTAAGCACTTTTTATCGAATACACTCTTTGTAAATGTGAGCTCGTGACTTTCTGAAGATGTTGAACTAATAAAAATATCAGGATAAGCCTAAAGTAAAACCAGTGTAATATATACATTTATTATATCATAATTAGTATTATTCTGCTGCGTTCCAAAGGTAACTCCCCAGAAATGATAAAAAGTGTTACTGACAGCTGCAGCCATGGATGGAAACAGTTGAAGATTTCCCTTTAAACTTACTGCTAGGTGAGATAATGGTGTGGAATGGGTGGCCTTGTCAACTGTAGCCTGCTTCAGCTGTTAAAACTCAAATGGTCGTTGAACTTTTCAGTCCTGTAAGCACACTTCCTTACATAACTTCTGCGAATCATTTAGGTAACAGCTGAACTCTGACTCCACATGAAAGAGCTCCTCCGTAATCAGTTTTGATGTCTTAAAGTCGGTGAAGGATTTCTCCGCCCCCCCCTCAGATAATTGCCGACATTGGAGCTCAGTCCGTTGGGCGGGATTACTGAGGAACATAAACCACGTCAATCGGGCCCGTGGGGTGCGAAAGGCATCCAACCAGCAGACTGTGGTACTTTTGTACATTGTCTTTAGGATTAACTGTTGCCCAAGCTCCTGTGATGCAATGCAATATGTCAGCGGCCCTAATTAAAAGACATAGTTTTAACCAGTAATTGCATACAGGTCATTATTCTTGACCTAATTTGCGTTCAAAGTATGTTTAGGATCTTGTCCTCTTGTAAAAGGGTATGAATGTATTGTTTTAGTTCACGCGCCACTGCTTTCTAGCACCAGGTATCTATTTTTTAAGAAGCTCTAGTGGTATATGGATAACGTTATCAGCTAGCTGGTGAACATAGTAGAGAGTATATTATGTAAAATCAAGTATCTGCAGAGCAGTGACCGTGGCCACGACGTCATTTCCATATCCTGTTTCAAACTCTTTTCTGCTTTGCACAGGAATCCTGTATGCAAATTAAAAAATTACAGCAAAAATAAAGGTTAAGGGAAGTCTGTTGGATGATGTCTACAAAGTGGAGAGATATAAACCTAGTTTGAGCGGAAAGTACTACTGCGATGTTCATATATAAACTAATGAATTTATATACTCTTTCTTCATTTCTGTGGAGCAAAGCCACCAACCTGCTGTTAACTAACATAGTTATTGCAGGAGTGGCCTGTCTGGCATGCTACAGTATGGCGTTGCTAGCAGGATTATGTTTTAATAAGCTTATGTAAACACCCCCCACAGTGTGGTCTCATTATGTTAAGCTAATTGAGTCGGTCTGTCCCAGGGTCAGCAGGGTCTCTTTGAGAAACTCAGTGTTTTGCTACGAAGAGGCCATTCTCTGCCTCCCGAACATCTGTCCTGTGGTCTGTGGAGCACGTGTCTTTCCTGCAGGCAAACTGTTTGGATGTGCACATCTTTGCATCGTTGCACCGGCACATGTATTGTATTTGTGTGCATTGTACATAGGTGCTTCAGCTGTAGCCCTGAGGTAGAGGTTACTGTAAAAGCAACAATTTACTACAATACCACGCTGTTCAAGCAAATAATCTGAACTGGTAATTAAGCCATTTGTCAACCTGACATACCTTAGCTTTGTCAGTCTAGCACCACAAATGTGGCATGTCCATCTCATGGTGAATTGTAATAACTTTACTGGTCCCCTGAGTTTGCAGCATCATCATCAGGTCAAAAGTTGTATTTATCTTGCAGCCACAGTAGATCAAGGAGACAATGTGCCTCTACACTGACGCCACCTGACCACAACTTATTTATATGCAATAAAAACTGAAGACAGTCCCAACAGCCTCAGCTGTACCTTGTTTTTAGTGATAATTAAGCAATGCTAGCACAGTAATTCACATGATTCATAGTCTTGCTAAAATGATAACTCCAGGATTTCTGTAACACAGCCTAATCCCCTCATGTATTTGGGTGTGTAAATGATTGATAGGCACCAAAATATTTGTAAGTCCACTATTGAGCAAGATTGTGTACATGCAACTGTGAAACACTGCTGCAATGTAAACCCACTGGACATTTGTCCAAGTTACCATGAAGTCAAAAGAAAACACACTAACACAATATTAAAAAAACAATTGCCATTGCCAGCGATTCATGCCATTTGTTGCTTCATGCACAAAAAAACACAAACCCGCTTGTGTGCGCTTGTCACGTGTGGACTTTACAATATGTTGTTTTTTAAAGAGGTAAACACAGAGGAGGGTTTTGTAATTCCACTCTGTTTATGGTTGAGCACACAGCTGACAAGATAATTAACCTGTTTCAGATAGAATGAGATGACAGACGTGGCTCCGTATCTGTTCCTTATCTGCAGGTCTGCCACACAATGGAAACTCCACTCCATTGATGATTGCTGTTAATAATTAGCTGGGGTTATGTCAGATTTTCCCATGTTGTCTCTGAGGTGGAGCTGTGAATATTTTGGATTTATATTCTTGGGATTTCACTAGACACTAACCAGATGCTGCACACGTCTTGATAAGGAGAACATCTGCTGTTTGCGTAACGTCTCAAGTTGCCTGCACTTTACTCGGTTTCACTGTTTTGTGCCAAGTTGAATCTAGGGCATGAAAAGTCGTCCGTCTCTGACTCCAGCAAGCAATAGTGCCAATGAAACTGGAGCACTGGAGTAGAGACTTTGGGGTCTAACTCAATGAGGATGTGATTTCCTTTTTCTTTAAGTTTTTTTTCTTCCCTCAGCAGATCATATTCTCTGGTTTAAATCCAACTGTACGTCTGATGTCACTAACTGAGACTGTGATTGGCTCACAGCTGCAGCCCACTTGGCTGATGTTATCTGATTGGCCTCCAGAGACATACATTGTTCTCTGTGTAGCAATGGCTCACGGCTGTAGTGACCTCATTTACTCTGGGACATATGTGAATATATTCTCCTGCTTTCTTCCGCGTCCCCCTCCGTCGCTCTTGTTTATATCTATTTACCATGCGCTCACCTCTTCGCTCTGTTGCCTTTATCTCTTGCTCTCGCTTTATCAGTTTATTTTATTGGTGTTCCCTCATTCTCTGTTTGATCACTGAAAGCCCGTGGTGCTTTGATCTCTCATATGGGACAGATAAGAGTACAGGGTGTGCGTGTGTGTGTGTGTGTGTGTGTGTGTGTGTGTGTCCTTCTACCCATACACATACACATACACATACACACACATCATACCTTGTTTTCTCCTGTCCTTGATGTAGCATGGTTGTTTGGACTGCAAATCCAATAGCCTTCAGTTTGACTGATTTACAAAGGACAAAGACACCTCAGATAACATTTGAGTGACTCTCGGGTTTTAATATTGATCGCACACCCTGGCTGAGCATTTCCAAACATCCGTGCAGAAGTGACATTATCAACAAAAGTGCAATTTTTTTAAGTAAACAAACACTGAGGAAATCAGTCTACAGGTTCAGCCAAAGACTGATAATGTCAGAGGTGGAAGCTGATTATTTACCCACCCGTGTGACTCATTCGGGGCCTCGACTCAACAGGACAGATGGAGCAGAGTTTGTGAAAGTAAAGGTTGAAACTTTTGTTCCACACATGCATGATTGAGCTCATCGGCTCTGCAGGGAAATGTTGACACTGTCCTTCCAAGAAAATACTGTAAAATCTCGCAGCTGTAGGAATCGGATGTTTGTCCAACAGGGCAAAGGAGGGAAAGAGTGTGACATTATGATAGAGCCACAAAGTCTGCAGGAGTTTTGGTTGGTCAATAAAGCATGGGAGGAAGACCGACAAGAGTGTGGAGCATTCATTTGACATTATGGCCACAAAAAAATGTCAGTGTATTGTAATGACTGTAGTGATTACCGTGAGGTTGACAAGTGTGGTTTTGAGTGAAATAACCTGACAAATTATTTGATGGGTTGCCATGACATTTGGTTCAGATATTTCTGTGCCCCCTCAGGGTGAGTTGTGTCAACTTCTGTGATCTTCTTTTTATTTGGCACCATCAAAACTTTACCTCTGTCCAATACTTTGCACCAGGACAACGGCTTTGTTTTAACCAATACAACAATGGTCGTCTTACCTCAATGACATAGTGATTATAACCCAAACCTTGATATTTCTCTAATACTAACCAAACAGTTTTTGTGCCTAAACCATAACCTAAGCCTAACCATAGCGGTGTCAAATCAAATTACATAATTTGGGGATTCTTTTGGAGCACGTGTTGGAAGTGTTTGTAGTTGAAACTGTATACTGTATGTTTGTATATATGGAAGTGGAAACTCTTAATAAATATCGCAGAAGGGATATAATGATTTTCCCTTCCCCCAGGTTTCCTTACAACCACATTTCTTCATCTTACGATGATGCAGTGAGTGTTGATACACCGTTTACCTGTTGGTGATAGATTTTAATAACCGGTCAGTACCTGAAGCTGTTACGTGTTTTATTGCCTCATTATTTGTTTCAATCTGTTTGAGATGAATGAGCGGATCAGTGAGCGTGGCTGTGTGCGTGTCTCGTTCTCAGTTCTTGGCCCCGGACCAACACATATGCTCTCCTGCTCAGACTGAGGAGACTCATCCCAACAGGAAACAGAGCCGCTCATGGCCCAGGGATTCTCTGTCCTCCTCTCCGCTCAAATGTAGACTACTTACTGGTGGACGCATGAAATCTGGTGGACACATGAAATCTGGATCTGGACCTGTGGAGGCCTATAAGTGCTGTAAGCCCAGACCAAGCCAGCTGTTGACAGTTATGGGACAGTTATGCAAGCATGTCCTTCTCTCCCTATGAGACCCGGCTGCTCGCCTCATGCCACGCTGTGCACAAACCTCTTTGTCGGAAACTGAGTTGACACCTGCAGAAGTGTTCCACTTCACTGTCCCTGTACAGTGGAACAATTTAACAATCCATTGAAAAATAACATGATTGGACTTGTACTTTTGACGCACTCTTAGATTTCCCCTCCTTTTCCTTTTGCACATTTTGTTTCAGGTTCTTTGATTTGTGCTCTTCTCCCACCCTCTTTATCCTCTTCACTCTTGGCAGTCTTTCTCTTGTCTTCTTTTGTTTCTTCCACACCCTCATTCACTCCCTACTTTCACCCCCCACTCTGCTTTCTTTCCAGAGTTGCCCTTTATCCCACTTCTGAATTTCTGCATTCACTTTCCCAATCAAACACAAAAACAATGACTTATTCTTATCCTTTTCCTTCTCCTCTGTCTGCCCTCACAGTCCCTTTCTTTTCTATCACTTTTGTTCACTCTACACCTCCAGGTTTCCACACGTTTCAGGTTTTGTTCACAAATATTTTCTGATACATTTTTTTCCATTTTTCATAGTACACTCGTCTAAACTTCTCCGCCACTCTCAGTTGTCCAATACTTCCTTGTAACACTTCTTTGAAATACAAAGGTATGTATCAATCAATCCTCCATCACCACCAGCAAAACCACACACACACACACACACGCACACACACATGCACACAATCTGCCAGATCTAGTAGTCTTTTATTCCCAACAGTGAGCTCACACTGAGACAGTGTTTGTTCACTGAAGTAAAAGAAGAGCTGCCCTCAATGATTGATTACTCTCTAATGCCATGGCACCAACACAACGCACACTAAAGTCACTGTTGTTGGGTGCACAGCAGGTAAGGAGCCCCCAGAGACAGGTCACATGATTGGCCGAAAATAGCACTGACCCTCACAATCATAACCAGAGGATTTAAATGCTTCCATTTTTAGTGTTTGATTGCGGAAGCCATTACTGTGATTCACAAAGACACAGCGGCCCTAACTAGAGCTGAACTGCCCATTGTCACCCCGTGACCTCAGCTCCCAGCAAGCTTTGAAACCTGAGAAAGCAGCCCTGACCTCTGACCTCCAGCCTCCCTCCTCCCACGGTAAGAGGAGCCCACTCTTTCTCCCCCTTCGTACAGGATGTGACCTATAAGAGGAGCCCTGTAGGAGGGCCTTGACCCCAGACACTGTCCAGACTAAGTGTCTGGTCCAACCTGATCTGAGACCGGCAGGGTGAAGGCAAGGACTGACAACAAGATGTAAGAGGTTCAGATAAGTGTTAAATGAACAATCAGGTTGTAACTTGTACAACTGAGTCCATCAGTCAATTAGTTGATCAGTGGAGCATTAAAAACATAATCAGCAACTTTTTTTTCAAGTAAAAAATCCCAAAATAATCTCTTGTTCCAGCTTGTCTTTGTCTTATGTCAGTGATTCCCAACCTGCGGGTCAGGACCGTCCTATGGGTCACGAGATAAACCGAATGTGTTCAAGAGATACATCATGACACGGTCCAATGGTTCGGCACCGATGCAGCAGCATCGTAACCAATGGCCAGTCTGAGCCTGATGTCAACCCAGAGGTAAAAAAAGGGCAGAGAGTTAGGGAAGCTTTAGAAAAAGATCGTGGTTTGGGTAAAAATAAGTTCTTCCTTAAGGTTCGGGGACCTCCATTATCATGGTAACAATAATTAACATTCTGTTAAAGTTGTGTAAAGGGATAAACAAACAAAAATAATAACTATTGGTGTCAAAGTTTTGTGTTTTACAGATCCATCCATCCAACCAAACCTCGTTCTCCTAATACAGATTTCGTTGCTCTTTTCCACGGGAGGCTGGATAACAATAAAATATAACAGTACACAGATGATATATGAGGTTGGGTAATTTCTTACTCATTTTTGAAATTATTGACATCAAACCACCTCTTATATGTCTGTTACATCCTGTCACATCTTTCACAGTGGTTAGTTTGTGAAAAAAACCCAAACAAAATTCCAAAGCATCCATAGCAGTGAGCGATTTGCCTTAATATGCATATTTCGAGGTTTGAATTTTCAATAGCTCACTCGTTTATGAACTTATTGACATCAAACCACCTCATTTTTGAAATTAAAAGCCTTAAGGGCTCGGAGTGTTGGATAGACAGAGGAAGCAATTTGATTACATAATATTTGGTACAAGCGTTTGTTTTTAATATTTTCTGACATTTTATAGACCATCAGTAGCAGCAGCTGTAGCATTTAGACAGATGACAGATGCAAAATCTCGGACCTCCACTACCAGTCACTGATAACGT